>NW_026056643.1:0-729 GCF_023757985.1 Alternaria ethzedia
CTATATATAAGATATTAGATATAAGAGAGAAGTAGTAAAGAAGTATATAGTATATTTATAAGAACTTTAATCTAAAATAGTATTTCTTATAAAATATTCTCTAAGAATATTTAAAAGTATTAAATAAGTTTAAATAAGATTAAGTTATTTAAAATAAGATAACGCCTTTTATTTTAGAACTAGTTTAAACTAGTAGATATTTAAGATTATATATATCTATATAGTAGCTAATTATATACAAATCTAAAAAGCTACTTAATATAAATTAGAAATAAAATAAACTTAGAGTTTCTAAGTATATAGATAGTTATATATAAAAGAGTAGCTTAAGTTATTAAAAATAATAGAAATGTAATTAGCTTATTAAAGCTAAAGCTATAGTAATAGCTTAGTTTATTTAAGTAGTTCTTTAAGAGTATAAAGAGGTAAGTAAGTATATAGTAAGTATATAGATATATAGCTATATAGCGTAAGCTAATAGAAAAAAAGTAATCTAAAAAGTACTAAAAATACGTTTATAAAGTAGTAAAATAATTTACTAAAAGTATTAATTATTTATATTAGCTAGTAGAAAATAAGTAATACTAAACTAAAATTTATAAAGCTGCTAAAGGTATAGAATAATCTAGAAAAGTATTTTCTTCTTACTTAAGTAACGCTAAGGTATATAGTATAGTATATTAGTTAAGTATTATATTAGTATAGATATTTATATAAAAGTAGTAGAAT
>NW_026056644.1:0-724 GCF_023757985.1 Alternaria ethzedia
TTATAGTAAATAGTCTATCTAAGACTAAGTAGAAATATAGTTAGAAAAAAGAATAGTAGATAAGTTATTTACCTATAGACCTAATAGCTTAGTAAAGGTATTAATAATAAACTTATATCTACTCTTAATTTTACTTATAGCTTATAGATTATATAAAAATAACTAGATATATTTAATCTTATAATTAGCTTTAAAATACTTTACTACCTTAGTAAAGCCTAGTCTACTATTAACTAAGAGCTTACGCGTTATACTTTATTAATAAATAATATTTTTATAAATAAACTTAGTAATAGTACTAGACCTATTATTAGAAAGTGCTCTAGCCTTTAGCTATCTACTTAAGTATTTTTTAGTAATAATAAAATACTTCTTACCTTAGTAATAAGGTATATAAACTATATTAATTATAACTAACTTCTAGATTATAAAGCTATATATATTAGTTAATATATTAACTCTTCTCTTAGAAAAGTAAAGCTAGTATTTAGAATAATACTAAATTCTACTTTAAACGTCTTTATATATATTAGACTACTAGTAATATTAGAATAGTATAGAGTATATAGTATTAGTTCTATAATAGCTAATAGTTTTATATATTAACTATATAGTTTATAAGTAGATATTAGTATTATTAATAATATAGTATATAGCTATATTTCTTAAAGTTTTATAGAAGAGCGCGTAATTATATATAAAGAAGTTTAGAGCTTTCTTCTTC
>NW_026056645.1:0-720 GCF_023757985.1 Alternaria ethzedia
CTTTAGTGTTAGAATAGCTTTATAGCTAGCCTAAACTTAGAAGCTTTATAGCTAGTCTAAACTTAGAAGCTTTAACTACTTTAGAAAAAGTAGCGCTAAGGCTCTAAGCCTTAGTCTATCTACCTCTAAGAGTAAGAAAAACCTTTAGTTATATATTCTTTAGTAGGCTAGTAATAGACCTTACTCTTTTAGAACTAGTTTATAGACTATAGAATTATAAGTTTACTAATAAAAAAGTATTTATAAAAAGAGTAAGCTTAGGTTTTTTATTTTTAACCTTTCTACTTTAGTATATTTTAGTAACTTTAGCTATAAGCTAACTTTATAGCTATATTTATTATTAGAATATAGCTACTAGTTTAGATAGTCTATCTTTTTTTTTCTTTAGTACCTACTCTAGCTTTAAAGATTTTGTATCTATCTCTATAATTCTAAAGTTTATTATAGTAAGTTAAATAGATAAAGTTAGACTATCTTATTTATATATTAAAAGCTTTTTACTAATAAACTTTAGTAGATTAGCTTTCTTTAGCGTTTTTACTACTTTTTAACTATTAGAAATGTTATAATTATCTTAAAAATATTCTTAAAAATCTTTAGCTTTTATATAAGATCTAGAGTACTAGTAGTAAGTTTTATAAAAAGTAGCTATCTACTAGAATCTTTTTATAGAATACTAGCTTTATACTTTATTTATATAAAATTTATAAAGCTTTTATT
>NW_026056646.1:0-717 GCF_023757985.1 Alternaria ethzedia
TTCTATTATATAAGCTAGCTGTCTACTTATAAAGTATATAAGAAGAAATAAAGTACTTAGAAGCTCTTATACAACGTTGCTATACTAAAGAATATAGTTATACTAGTCTAACTAAAATATTATTTTGTTATATTTCTTCTCTTAGATAGCCTTTACTATTTAGTGTAGAATAAAATTTATAGATATATTCTTGTAAGACTCTAGCGTTGTAAACAGTAAATAACCTAGCTATTACTTACTAGAGTAGCAGTCTATAGATTTCTATAGTAGTATAGAAAGATCTACAAGACTATCTATAAAGGTAAGACATAGAATTAAGTCTTTAGCTTTATACTATAAGAACTACACTATAGCGCAGAACTTGTTAAACGTAGTAGAGATCTCTTTTATAGTAATAGTAGAGCTATTCTAGTAAATAAAGGCGTTAACAGTCTCTCTATATTAAGTCTAACTAATATACTAAGTAGATAAGATTATCTACACTATAAGTATATAGTATGTCTCTTCTAGGTAGTAGTTAATCTAACTACAGAAGCTATTATTCTTTTTCTACACTTTCTACTCTAACTACGTAGTTATAATAGTAGTAGTAGCTATATTTTACTTATTAATTAGCACAGCTGCTTCTATAGGCTACACGTTAGGCTTACTATTATTATCTAGGCTATCTAATACTTCTACTAGTATAGAGAGCGTTAAACTAATCTTATTCTAGAG
>NW_026056647.1:0-716 GCF_023757985.1 Alternaria ethzedia
CTCTACTACTTATTTTTAGATAGCTTTATAGTTATATACTTTATAGAGAATATAAAGAACTTTTTACTTCTATTTATTATATTACTACTCTAGAGTAAGGTTAATAAAGTTCTATTTCTCTATTGTTAGCGCCTAACTTTTAGTAATTTTAACTTCTAGAGCTTTTAGTTACTTATACTACTATACTATAAAGATCTCTTTAGTAGTTAATAAGTCTAAACTTATTAGTATAAATAGTCTATTTACTATAAAAATAGTAACTACTAAATACTTCTTATAATAAAGTTTATCTAATATTAGCCTATTTTTAAGCTTAAAAGTTATACTTAGTAATATAGGTAGATATATAGTAGTATATAATATTTATATATAGTTAAGAAGAACTATACTTCTTAATATTATACTTTAGTTATAGTAATAGTTATTAATTAGCTTATTTAATATAGTATATTCTACTTACTAAATTATTAAGTAACTTATAAAGAGCGTACTAAAAGTAGCTACCTTAGTAGTAGCTATAATAATAGCCTTTATGTTAGTAATAAAGTTAAAGTTAAGTATCTTTAAGAAGATATTAGTTAGTATTAAGTTATAGAGAAGTAGTACCTAAGTATTTAAAGTCTATAAAGATATAAAAAGTTCTTAAAGATATAAGAAGTTCTTTAAGATAGAAAGATATAAAATAGAAAAAAAAAAAAAAGAAGAAAAGTATCTTT
>NW_026056648.1:0-714 GCF_023757985.1 Alternaria ethzedia
TAATAATATTTATATACAATTACCTATAGGCTTAGAAGAATATATCTTAAAAAAAGCTTTAAAAGATATTATAGATAAAAGTTTAATAGACTTTATTAATAAAGCTATATTAAATAAAGACTTTAATAATCTAGTTTATAGATTAAATAAGGCTTTATACAGTCTAAAATAAGCTTCTAGATAGTAGCAATTATTTTTAACTAAAATTCTAGAATAACTAGATTTTAAAGTTTTAAATATAGATAATAGTATTTTTATATATAATACTAAATCTATTGTATTAGCTACACACGTAGATAATATATTAGTATTTACTAAAAATATAAATCTAGTTAATAAGTTATATAAGAATTTAACTAGAACTTCTAAATTAAAAATAACTAATTTAGAAGAAATTAAAGAATTTCTAGGTATAGAAATAATTAGAGATAGATCTAAGAGATCTTTAATTATAACGCAAAGAAGCTTTATTAATAAGCTATTATTTAAATATAATAAGCTATTAAATAAGCTTAAATTTATATCTTTGCCTATAGAAGTTAAATTATTTAAAAATTTAGAAGATAGTTCTATTATTAAAGACTATTAAAAAGAAATAGGTAGTTTAATTTATTTAACTATATTTACTAAGCCTAACCTAGTTTATAGTGTTAATTACCTAGCTAGATTTATATCTAATTCTAGTCTAGAACATTATAAATACTTAAATTTTAT
>NW_026056649.1:0-714 GCF_023757985.1 Alternaria ethzedia
GTATATATTAAGAAAAGTAATAAGTAAAAAATTACGTTTTATATAAGATATAGTAGCTTTAAGTATACTATAATACTTTTTAGCCTTATAACTACTTTTATATAGTTTTAGACTTTTATTTATTAAGTTCTTAGAAAAGTAATTTATATAACTTATATTATTTACTTAGATAAAATTTTAATTTTTCTTTATACTAAAAAGAAGTATTAATACTATATTAAGAAAGTTTTATATAGATTATATAATATAAAGGTAGTTTAAAAGCTTTTAAAGTATAAGTAGTATATCTAGTATACTAAGTACCTTAAGTACGTAGTTTTCTCTAAGAGAATCTAAATTAATAAAAATAAAATTTAAATAATCTAAAAATAGTCTAAACTATATATAGTATATAAGTTTTAAATATTTAATAGCTTTATAAACTACTATAAGTAGTTTATTATTAAATTTTTCTAACTTACTTTATTTTTAACTAAACTAATCTAAAAAGAGCTAGAAGTAGCTAAAAGTAGCTACACTTAGTAAAGAAAGAAAAGTTAAATTTTTAATCTTAATAGAAAAGCTAAAGAAGTCTTTTAGAAGCTAAAAGACCTTTTTTTTTATATATTTTTATTTTAACTTACTTTAAGTAAAATAGAAAAACTAAAACTAAAATAGATATCTTAAGTAGTATAATTATAAGTATATTAAGCTAATATATACTAAATAGAGCTA
>NW_026056650.1:0-711 GCF_023757985.1 Alternaria ethzedia
TACAAAACTTTTATTATAATATAGTAGTAAAGTAGTAAAAGTATATAACTAAAAAAATATATAAGCTAACTTAATATAGTATAGTATAGTAATTAAGTATTTTAGTTAAATTCTAAGAAATTCTAGTAGTAATCTACAAAACTAGCTAGTAATCTACAAAACTTTTATTATAATATAGTAGCTAAGTAGTAAAAGTATATAACTAAAAAATATATAAGCTAACTTAATATAGTATAGTATAGTAATTAAGTATTTTAGTTAAATTCTAAGAAATTCTAGTAGTAATCTATAAAACTAGCTAGTAATCTATAAAACTTTTATTATAATATAGTAGCTAAGTACTAAAAGTATCTAACTAAACAAAGATATAAGCTAACTTAATATAGTATAGTATAGTTATCTAGTAAAATAGTTAGATTTATATAAAATAAACTAATAATATATAAAACTAATATTATATTTAACTAGGTATTTTAATTTTACTACTAATACTAATTAAAAATATACTAACTTCTTATAGCTTAGTAGAGTAATCTACTAGATTACTAAGAATAAAAGAGAATAAAGTAGTAATCTACAAAACTAATATTATAATCTACTAACTATATATATTTTATTACTAATTATATATAAAAATAAGCTAGCTTCTTTTAGCTTAGTATAGTAATCTACTAAATTAGTTAAAGTTATAGAAAATAAAGTAGTAATATA
>NW_026056651.1:0-709 GCF_023757985.1 Alternaria ethzedia
GAACTAAGTACTTAATAAAGCTTTATACTAATACTTTATTACTCTAAAAAAGTACTATAGTACTAATAGAAGTTTTAAACTTTCTTTTTAGCTTTTTAAATTTCTTACTAACTTAATAATAGAGCTAAAGCTTAGATAAGACTTACTAATATTATAAAAGACTTTATTAAGATATTTATATATATAAAAAGAAAAGAAAGTAGTTAAGAGTAGTTCTAAGACTTTATCTAAATTATTAGCTAAAACTCTAAAGTTACTAAGTAAAATAAGCTTTAAGGCTAATCTATTTCTAACTTTAAATAACTTTTATTAATATACTACTTACGTAAAGTTTAGTATACTAAGTAAGAGTATAAAAGAAATTAATATAAGTAATTACTATTTAATACTACTAGTTACGTTTTCTACTTAAAGTTATCTACTTATTACCTTAAATTTATTATAGTATTACTTAGAATACTACTATTAGTATTAGTTCTAGTAGTAAATACTACTTTTATTTTTATAATATTTTCTTTAATTAGAAAAATAATAACTTTAAAATTAGTAGTATAATTAGTATAGTTATTTTTAGTTCTAGTAGTATAACTCTTAGTTTTAGTAGCGTAACTTATAGTTTTATTATTAAGTATTTTAGCTTTATAGCTAATAATCTAACAGCTTAATATTTAGTATTATAAGTAGTAATTTCTACTATTATATATAGTAT
>NW_026056652.1:0-701 GCF_023757985.1 Alternaria ethzedia
ATATATAGCTATACTATATACACAACTATAATAATAACCTAAATAGTAATAATAACGCTAATTTTGCGTTCTACTTCTAGAAAACAAAGCCTTTCTCTAAGCTACTTAGTAATGTTAGCTATATTATATTAGACGTAAATTAGCTAATATAGAAGTTCTTCTTAATAGAGAAAGCAAAGTAGAAGTTACTATAGAAGAAGAAGATAACTATAGTGCGTATAGTAATAGCGGTAATATAAAAGATAGGTTAAGAAAGAGGTAGAAGATAGTTTAGAAAGAATAAGAAGAGAGTAATAGATACTCTCTTAGATAGAGTAGAAATTAAGAGAAGGTAGAAAATTAAAGAGAGTAATAGTTACTTTTACTAAGTTATACTTTCTTCTCGCCTCTTCTCTTTTTATAGCCTTTTATTTCTATAGCTAGTAAAGCTAGTGCTATTAATTTACTTTATATTATAATAAACACCTATAATAACTAAATATATATATACGTAATAGAAACTCTCTATATCTATATTATAATAGTCTAGTAGTAGACAAGGTATAGACCTTAGCCTATGCACCTGCTAATTAAAGAGTAAAAAATCTATTCTAGAAATTAGACGCAATCTAACGTATTACCTATAAAGTAATACGCATAGAATAATATAGTCTGTAACTTACTATGTAGCTATTAATAAATATATTTAAACTAAGGCTATT